>NC_092162.1:11137377-11177377 GCF_045791955.1 Oncorhynchus clarkii lewisi
GTTGTTTGGCTTGTATCCACAGCGTGTCAAAGAGGAAAGAACCCTTTTTTAAAAAACCTTTTTGGTGCTACATGGAACACTTTTTCATGGTTCTTTATAGAACCTTTATGGAGAATGCTTCTATAAATAACCGTTCTCAATCTCATAGGTTCTTTGTAGAACCATACAGGGTTTTCAATTCTGGTTTAACAGCCATATTATATACAAATTCCATCGGTTTTCTTACTATGTTTATTGACAAATTCAATTCAATTCAAATTCAATTCAAAAGAACCATTGAAGGACTCGAAGGGTTCTTTGGGGAAGTATGGTTCCACATAGAACCATCACCCTTACCAAAGAACCATTAAGGAACCCACATTCTTTTGTGTGTAGGCCTACATTCTTTGGTCTTACTTTCTCATTAAAATAACTTCCTCTTACAAAAAATACAATTTTTGATTTCCATTATTTTCAGTCAGACTGTCATAGTACACAGGAAACTCTCCTGAGTGTTAAATCAACATTGAAAGTGTTGTCTGTGTGGAACCATAAAGACACCATAACAGTGCTAAATGTTTGAGAAGCCTACACATAAAGAAATGTGGGTTCCTCAAGGGTTCTTTGCTAAGGGTTGTGGTTCTATGTGGAACCATACTGACCCAAAAAACACTTTGAGCACTTGAAAAGTTATTTGCAGTGATAATGATGTATATTTGTTTACACTGGACATGTTTGTGTGCAGGCATAAGGACCTAGAATACCACAAAATGAAATGCTCAGGATCCCATCAGAATAACTCCACAATTGTCTCATTAGAAGAATCAGAAGCTGGATTCATCTGTGAATATGTAAGCTATATATCGTACTTGCACAATAAACATTTGACATAGGCCACCTACAACTGCATTCAGAGGGACACACACGGGATCGCGCTTTGTTTTCTGTCTCTTGCGGACGCGCGGCCCGAAATGAACCTCCTTCATAGAACTGTACCCTCCTCTTCCGCGTGCATCCCGGTCCCGGAGGCGTCCAAGCCTTGGTGGTCAGCGCAGACTTAAAGTGAACGGGCGCGCACTTCCAACGGCCATTCAGTCGGAAGAGGGGACACAGTGAAGGTGTGCTGCTGTGCCGTTTAGTCATCCCTCCCTCTGACCGGTTAATAGATAGATAGAAACCCCCGTCGCTGTTGTTTTACTCCCCCCCCGTTAAACGGTTAGATCGATCATGTACCGGTACTTCGGGGAGCTGTTATCCCGCGGGGCGGGCAGTGCCCTGGCCTCGGGCTGCGTGGAATCTGCTCTCCCGGCATCGGCCGCTCTGATGCGGGTCCGACAGTATAGTGAACAGCCCGACGACCCCAACTTCTTTCGCATGGTGGAGGGTTTCTTCGACCGCGGAGCCGCCATCGTTCAGGACAAGCTTGTTGAGGACCTGAAGAGCAGGGAGACCCCCGAGCAGAAGATGAAACGAGTGAAGGGGATTCTCCGCATCATCAAGCCCTGCAACCACGTCCTCAGCGTCTCTTTCCCCATCAAGAGGGACAACGGAGAGTGGGAGGTGGTGGAGGGCTACCGCGCCCAGCACAGCCAGCACAGGACGCCCTGCAAGGGGGGTAAGATACTGCCAAGCGCCGCTTCCTGCCTCTCAACTGTCCTTCGGGTGGTTGTGCGGTTGCGAAATGAACTATCTAGCTAGGTAGCTCATTTGGCGATCCCATTACTCAGCAGTGAGAGAACAGCTGCACTGATTCTGTTTAGCTACCGTTAGCTAGTTACTGTATAGACAGCTAGCTGCATCTCCTAGCTGCATCATCAGTGGGGTGTTAGAGGACAAAATGAAACTGTGGTTCGTTCTGGTGTTATACGTTGCTTTCCAAATTATAGAGCGCCTTGTCAGGAACACAGCACGCTTTATTTCATGAGGATAAGATTTACCATTGCTGAGATATCTTATTTTCAAGAGTTCAGAAAAGGTCGCGGACAGGTAGGTCAGTGTAACTATAATCTGTTGTCAATAAGGCACTAAATCACCTGTCCGGATTCCTACATTCGACACCAGATTTGATTTGCCACATGCGCCCGAATACAACAGGTGTAACAGGTAAACCTTACAGTGAAATGCTTACTTACTTTTGTCCAATAACTCAGAATATCTCAAGAGAGGATGGTCATATTGTTTTGACATTTTCAAGGTTCACAGAGATGACTCAAAATAAAATAAAAAACATTACATTAAAATGCTGTATTATGCAAATGAACCATTTAATACGCAAATTAGGCATAATACATAATGTCAGTACTTTAAGCCCAATAATGTAAAGTAGGGTGGTCAGGTTATTAACAGATAGTCGTGCAGGACTGAGAGTCTATAACAGTTTATGAAATGCGTATAAAACTTTTATATTGCTTTATGCAAATTAGATACTTAATATGCTAATTTGTCTGTACAGCAGGGTGAAAAAAATACAGTCAGTTCATTTAAAGTAAAGTGGTCATATTGTACATACACACACACACACACACACACACACACACACACCTGGAATGCTTTTCCAACAGTCTTTCCCACATATGCTGAGCACTTGTTGGCTGCTTTTCCTTCACTCTGCGGTCCAACTCATCCCAAACCATCTCAATTGGATTGAGGTTGGGTGATTATGGAGGCCAGGTCATCTGAGGCAGCACTCCATCACTCTCCTTCTTGGTGTAATAGCCTTTACACAGCCTGGAGGTGTGTTGGGTCATTGTCCTGTTGAAAACAAATGATAGTCCCACTAAGCGCAAACCAGATGGGATGGCGTATTGCTGCAGAATGCTGTGGTAGCCATGCAGGTTAAGTTTGCCTTAAATTCTAAATAAATCACTGACAGTGTCACCAGCAATATACCCCCACACCATAACACCTTCTCCATGCTTCACGGTGGGAACCACACATGCTTCTTCTTATTGGTGTCCTTTAGTAGTTGTTTCTTTGCAGCAATGAATGCCGTGGTTCACGCAATCTCTGAACAGTTGATGTTGAGATGTGTGTTACTTGACCTCCGTGAAGCTTTTATTTGGGCTGCAATCTGAGGTGCAGTTAACTCTAATGAACTTATCCTCTGCAGCAGAGGTAACTCTGGGTCTTCCTTCCCTGTGGCTGTCCTCATGAGAGCCAGTTAACTCTAATGAACTTATCCTCTGCAGCAGAGGTAACTCTGGGTCTTCCTTTCCTGTGGCAGTCCTCATGAGAGCCAGTTTCATCATAGAGCTTGATGGTTTTTGTGACTGCACTCAAAGAAACTTTCAAAGTTATTGACATTTTCCTTATTGACTGACCTTCATGTCTTAAAGTAATGATGGACTGTAGTTTATCTATGCTTTTTTGAGCAGTTTTTGCCATAATATGGACTTGGTCTTTACCAAATAGCACTATCTTCTGTTTACCTCCCCAATCCTGGTCACAACACAACTGATTGGCTCAAACGCATTAAGAAGGAAAGAAATTCCACAAATTAACTTTTGATAAGGCACACTTGTTAATTTCAATGCATTCCAGGTGACTACCTCATGAAGCTGGTTGAGAGAATGCCAAGATTGTGAAAAGTTGTCATCAAGGGAAAGGATGGCTACTTTGAAGAATCTCAAATATTAAA
Source organism: Oncorhynchus clarkii lewisi (assembly GCF_045791955.1). NCBI lineage: Eukaryota > Metazoa > Chordata > Actinopteri > Salmoniformes > Salmonidae > Oncorhynchus > Oncorhynchus clarkii. The sequence goes on from NC_092162.1 coordinate 11,140,994, forward strand.
TATATTTTGATTTGTTTAAAACTTTTATGGTTACTACATGATTCCGCATGTATTATTTCATAGTTTTGATGTCTTCACTATTATTCTACAATGTAGAAAATAGTACAAATAAAGAAAAACCCTTGAATGAGTAGGTGTGTCCAAGCTTTTGACTGGTACTGTATATATCACACTTATGTTATATTTAGTAGGCCTAGAGTGACTAATCATACGCCCAATCCTGTGCCACCTGCATACACACACAAACAGCACACACACATCACATCACACATAGCCACATAATATGGACACACACAGCCTCACACACATTTCCCATGAATACTGCAGTGGGTTAAATCGGGGTCACACAGAGTGTTTCTTGGTAGTCTTAACAAATCTACTTTGATACAAAAGTATACAACTCACACACATGGTTATGCGCTTAGAAAAAAGAAGACACCTGTACCATGTCAGATATAGAGTTGACATGTATTACATTTGGAGTTCGCATCCCAATATTACACTTTATCACAGAAGACGGAAATATAACAAAACCGTTTGACATAGAAACATTTTTGTCAGTTTAAAAAAAAAATGTTTATGAATGGTTTAATAAAATATGAATAACATTCGACCCATGAGGCCAAAGAGGTTACTTTTGGTAATTAACTACATGAAAGGGCTACGTCTGAACTGCAAGACAGAAGGCTACTAGTCTAATAACATAGCTTACTTCTGTATTCCATTGAGCTCGTTTCAGCCATTACCGGGGTGTGTTTGACAGGCCATTACAAACATTTCCGTGTCCGTTAACGCTAATGGGGGAAAAACAACAGGCACAAGCAAGAGTATGAAAGGGTCGCAGTTCTTAAAGGAAAGCAATCAAGCCAGCGATATTTAAGTGACAAGTGGATTTACACCCCTCGAACACAGGAAATAGACAGATCCTCAGGTGGGCGGGGCATGCACGTTGCTAAGGTAACTGCCAAACTTAAAGAAACACTTGAGTAAATGAGGGATACAAAGTATATTGAAAGTGATTCCACACAGGTGTGGTTCCTGAGTTAATCGTCTGTCTGTCTGTCTGTCTGTCTGTCTGTCTGTCTGTCTGTCTGTCTGTGTGTCTGGAGGAGGGTTAAGAGGGTGGGGTAGAGTCTAGAGGGTAAAGGCTGTTATAGTCAGTGTACTAGTGGGGTAGAGACTAGAGGTAATGGGCTGATACTGTCTGTGTACTAGTGGGGTAGAGACTAGAGGGTAAAGAGGAGAGGAGGGATACAAAGTATATTGAAAGTGATTCCACACAGGTGTGGTTCCTGAGTTAATTGTCTGTCTGTCTGTCTGTCTGTCTGTCTGTCTGCCTGTCTGCCTGTCTGTCTGGAGGAGGGTTTAGATGGTGGGGTGGGGCCGCAAGGTGTGTCTGTTTTAGGAGGGGAGCTATGTGGTTCATGGTTCAAGTCAAAGTTCAAGACTTGTTCAGCTCTGCATTGTGGGTGATTTGTGGGGTGAGGATCAGGATGTGACATATTTCCAGTGAGGGGGGAGCGAGAGAGGAGGGAACAGTTGTTTGACGAGGGGAGTAGGGGAAGGGGTGGTAATGTACCCAAGCGTTCCTATTCGTCAGCATTTTGACAGGAGGAGGGAGGAGTGTTCACTAAGCGTTCCTATTCGTCAGCATTTTGACAGGAGGCTGGAGGAGTGTTCACTAAGCGTAAGTTTATTTGACTCATCCAGTGAGTTTTCTCTTGTTTAACCAACTGGTCTTAAAGTGCAAAGTCTCACCACCTACCCATTGTGCCAGGCAAGCTGAATCAGGTGCACGTTCTGACAGACTGACGGAGAGTATATTTGAACACTGGAGGGGACATTGGTTGTGTGTTAATGTACATAGCCCCGCTATTGTTATTTTACTGCTGCTCTTTAATTATTTGATGTTCGTATCTCTTACTTTTTTGTTGGTATTTTCTTAAAACTGCATTGTTGGTTAAGGGCTTGTCAGTAAGCATTTCACTGTAACCTGTTGTATTCGGCACATGTGACACATAACATGTGAATAGACTTTCTGATTGGTGTGGCCTATAGATGTTTAATTATGGCAAACGCATCATCATGGGGAGGTCAGAGGTCGTCACACGCCACCAGAGCAGATGCTTCCCTCAAATCCGTTTTAGAGAAGTGATCAAATCTGCAGCTTAGTCACACACTTTCCATTCCCCTCTTCTCTGACTACACTACACTTCTCATAGTTTCCATTCCCCTCCTCTCTGACTACAGCTACACTTCACACACTTTCCATTCCCCTCCTCTCTGACTACAGCTACACTTCTCATGATTTCCATTCCCCTCCTCTCTGACTACAGCTACACTTCTCATGATTTCCATTCCCCTCCTCTCTGACTACAGCTACACTTCTCATGGTTTCCATTCCCCTCTTCTCTGACTACAGCTACACTTCTCATAGTTTCCATTCCCCTCCTCTCTGACTACAGCTACACTTCACACACTTTCCATTCCCCTCCTCTCTGACTACAGCTACACTTCTCATGATTTCCATTCCCCTCCTCTCTGACTACAGCTACACTTCTCATGGTTTCCATTCCCCTCCTCTCTGACTACAGCTACACTTCACACACTTTCCATTCCCCTCTTCTCTGACTACACTACACTTCACACACTTTCCATTCCCCTCTTCTCTGGATACACTACACTTCACTCACTTTCCATTCCCCTCCTCTCTGACTACACTACACTTCACACACTTTCCATTCCCCTCTTCTCTGACTACAGCTACACTTCACACACTTTCCATTCCCCTCCTCTCTGACTACAGCTACACTTCTCATGGTTTCCATTCCCCTCTTCTCTGACTACAGCTACACTTCACACACTTTCCATTCCCCTCCTCTCTGACTACAGCTACACTTCTCATGGTTTCCATTCCCCTCCTCTCTGACTACAGCTACACTTCTCATGGTTTCCATTCCCCTCCTCTCTGACTACACTACACTTCACACACTTTCCATTCCCCTCCTCTCTGACTACACTACACTTCACACACTTTCCATTCCCCTCTTCTCTGACTACAGCTACACTTCTCATGATTTCCATTCCCCTCCTCTCTGACTACAGCTACACTTCTCATGATTTCCATTCCCCTCTTCTCTGACTACAGCTACACTTCTCATGGTTTCCATTCCCCTCCACTCTGACTACAGCTACACTTCTCATAGTTTCCATACCCTGCTCTCTGACTACAGCTACACTTCTCATGGTTTCCATACCCTCCTTTCTGTGTCATCCAGCCTTATTACCGTCCTGTCAGCGTAGACTATGTAACAGAGCTGGTTAGTATGACCTGTTACAGTCAGTGTACTAGTGGGGTAGAGACTAGAGGGTAAAGGCTGTTAGTCAGTGTACTAGTGGGGTAGAGACTAGAGGTAATGGGCTGATACTGTCTGTGTACTAGTGGGGTAGACACTAGAGGGTAAAGGCTGTTATAGTCAGTGTACTAGTGGGGTAGAGACTAGAGGGTAAAGGCTGTTAGTCAGTGTACTAGTGGGGTAGAGACTAGAGGGTAAAGGCTGTTAGTCTGTGTACTAGTGGGGTAGAGACTAGAGGGTAAATGCTGTTAGTCAGTGTACTAGTAGAGACTAGAGGGTAAATGCTGTTAGTCAGTGTACTAGTGGGGGAGAGACTAGAGGGTAAATGCTGTTAGTCAGTGTACTAGTGGGGTAGAGACTAGAGGGTAAAGGCTGTTAGTCAGTGTACTAGTGGGGTAGAGACTAGAGGTAATGGGCTGATACTGTCTGTGTACTAGTGGGGTAGAGACTAGAGGGTAAAGGCTGTTAGTCAGTGTACTAGTGAGGTAGAGACTAGAGGGTAAAGGCTGTTAGTCAGTGTACTAGTGGGGTAGAGACTAGAGGGTAAAGGCTGTTAGTCAGTGTACTAGTGGGGTAGAGACTAGAGGTCATGGGCTGATACTGTCTGTGTAGACAAAGCACAAAGGCTGTTGCTGATATGACAGACAGACAGTCAGTCAGACCCACACTGCTCTATATAGAAACCCTGGTTCTGCTACAATACTGCAGAACCTCACATTCTCTAGCTGGACCACTGCAGAACTGTGTTTGTGCAGGCGTGACTCAGTGTTAGGGAGTGTCAGGAAGTGACTCACTCTCAAAGAATGTTTAGTCTGCTAAACGTCCAACATGTCCTTCTCCTTTCCAAGCAGAAGAGGAACCCCGCGGCTTTTATTTCCACTGTGACTAACAACCCACTGCGGGCTCCCTTCCACATCAATGGACAGCTCTGTGGGCTCTTGGGCGGTCGGGTTTGCCTGTGTGGGTGTACAGTATGTTTATTCGTGGGTATCTGTTTTCATACATTTTTCATGTATATACACAGCTTACACTCGTGTGTGTGTGTATGTGTGTGTGTGTTTCCTAGCCAACCCAGAGACTCATTCCATTGGAATGTTTCTCAACATGTTTTTGCTGCGGTAGTAGGGGATGGGAGAGGAGGAGAATCAAAGGGGGAGGGCTTAATGGTTGAAAGGTTACGGGTATAAAGAACATTCTTGTTCAGTGAATTGAATTAGCCTTCAGATGTAGGATCTTAATTTGATCACTTGGTTGCAGGAGAATGTCCATGTGAATTATAATCCACATAATAATTCACATTCCCTTGTTGCTGCTGTATCAAAAGTGAAGTGGCCCTACCTGAAGGTCCTACATCTGTGTCTCAGTCAGTGCTGTGTCTATAGTGTAGTTCAATGGAGGGTCCACGTTGTTAAGGTCATGCCTTCCAGCAGCTCTAGCTTGTAGACTGCCTGGTCTCTAAAGGTCATGTTATGTAGGCGTTGCTAATGTGTGTCCTCCTCCTGAACACCATCCTGCTAACACAGCATGGGGCTAGTGGCTAGCTAGTGTAGGGGCTGTTTTCTGGACTGGGTCTCGGGACACGCCGTGGCGCTTTGAGATGATGTCACTCACACATGCACACCCTCTCTCTGTCCTCTGTAGTGCGCTGGGCTGGCTGCAGTCTCCTGTCTGTGGTCGGTGCCACTGGCTCTCGGTAGTCGTCTGTCACAGTGACACAGGCCAATATAGGTCAGCACTCACACTCTGTTTCCCTGTGCTGCTGGTGTAGAGGAGACACAGTGTAACCCCAGGTAGTGTCCCTGTGCTGCTGGTGTAGAGGAGACACAGTGTATCCCCAGGTAGTGTACCTGTGCTGCTGGTGTAGAGGAGACACAGTGTAACCCCAGGTAGTGTACCTGTGCTGCTGGTGTAGAGGAGACACAGTGTAACCCCAGGTAGTGTCCCTGTGCTGCTGGTGTAGAGGAGACACAGTGTAACCCCAGATAGTGTCCCTGTGCTGCTGGTGTAGAGGAGACACAGTGTAACCCCAGGTAGTGTCCCTGTGCTGCTGGTGTAGAGGAGACACAGTGTAACCCCAGGTAGTGTACCTGTGCTGCTGGTGTAGAGGAGACACAGTGTATCCCCAGGTAGTGTACCTGTGCTGCTGGTGTAGAGGAGACACAGTGTAACCCCAGGTAGTGTACCTGTGCTGCTGGTGTAGAGGAGACACAGTGTAACCCCAGGTAGTGTACCTGTGCTGCTGGTGTAGAGGAGACACAGTGTAACCCCAGGTAGTGTATCTGTGCTGCTGGTGTAGAGGAGACACAGTGTATCCCCAGGTAGTGTCCCTGTGCTGCTGGTGTAGAGGAGACACAGTGTATCCCAAGGTAGTGTATCTGTGCTGCTGGTGTAGAGGAGACACAGTGTAACCCCAGGTAGTGTATCTGTGCTGCTGGTATAGAGGAGACACAGTGTAACCCCAGGTAGTGTACCTGTGCTGCTGGTGTAGAGGAGACACAGTGTAACCCCAGGTAGTGTACCTGTGCTGCTGGTGTAGAGGAGACACAGTGTAACCCCAGGTAGTGTACCGGTGCTGCTGTTGTAGAGGAGACACAGTGTATCCCCAGGTAGTGTCCCTGTGCTGCTGGTGTAGAGGAGACACAGTGTAACCCCAGGTAGTGTATCTGTGCTGCTGGTGTAGAGGAGACACAGTGTAACCCCAGGTAGTGTACCTGTGCTGCTGGTGTAGAGGAGACACAGTGTAACCCCAGGTAGTGTACCGGTGCTGCTGGTGTAGAGGAGACACAGTGTATCCCCAGGTAGTGTCCCTGTGCTGCTGGTGTAGAGGAGACACAGTGTAACCCCAGGTAGTGTATCTGTGCTGCTGGTGTAGAGGAGACACAGTGTAACCCCAGGTAGTGTATCTGTGCTGCTGGTGTAGAGGAGACACAGTGTAACCCCAGGTAGTGTACCTGTGCTGCTGGTGTAGAGGAGACACAGTGTAACCCCAGGTAGTGTACCTGTGCTGCTGGTGTAGAGGAGACACAGTGTAACCCCAGGTAGTGTATCTGTGCTGCTGGTGTAGAGGAGACACAGTGTAACCCCAGGTAGTGTACCTGTGCTGCTGGTGTAGAGGAGACACAGTGTATCCCCAGGTAGTGTCCCTGTGCTGCTGGTGTAGAGGAGACACAGTGTAACCCCAGGTAGTGTATCTGTGCTGCTGGTGTAGAGGAGACACAGTGTAACCCCAGGTAGTGTATCTGTGCTGCTGGTGTAGAGGAGACACAGTGTAACCCCAGGTAGTGTCCCTGTGCTGCTGGTGTAGAGGAGACACAGTGTATCCCCAGGTAGTGTATCTGTGCTGCTGGTGTAGAGGAGACACAGTGTAACCCCAGGTAGTGTCCCTGTGCTGCTGGTGTAGAGGAGACACAGTGTAACCCCAGGTAGTGTACCTGTGCTGCTGGTGTAGAGGAGACACAGTGTAACCCCAGGTAGTGTACCTGTGCTGCTGGTGTAGAGGAGACACAGTGTATCCCCAGGTAGTGTCTCTGTGCTGCTGGTGTAGAGGAGACACAGTGTAACCCCAGGTAGTGTCCCTGTGCTGCTGGTGTAGAGGAGACACAGTGTATCCCCAGGTAGTGTCCCTGTGCTGCTGGTGTAGAGGAGACACAGTGTAACCCCAGGTAGTGTACCTGTGCTGCTGGTGTAGAGGAGACACAGTGTAACCCCAGGTAGTGTACCGGTGCTGCTGTTGTAGAGGAGACACAGTGTATCCCCAGGTAGTGTCCCTGTGCTGCTGGTGTAGAGGAGACACAGTGTAACCCCAGGTAGTGTATCTGTGCTGCTGGTGTAGAGGAGACACAGTGTAACCCCAGGTAGTGTACCTGTGCTGCTGGTGTAGAGGAGACACAGTGTAACCCCAGGTAGTGTACCGGTGCTGCTGGTGTAGAGGAGACACAGTGTATCCCCAGGTAGTGTCCCTGTGCTGCTGGTGTAGAGGAGACACAGTGTAACCCCAGGTAGTGTATCTGTGCTGCTGGTGTAGAGGAGACACAGTGTAACCCCAGGTAGTGTATCTGTGCTGCTGGTGTAGAGGAGACACAGTGTAACCCCAGGTAGTGTACCTGTGCTGCTGGTGTAGAGGAGACACAGTGTAACCCCAGGTAGTGTACCTGTGCTGCTGGTGTAGAGGAGACACAGTGTAACCCCAGGTAGTGTATCTGTGCTGCTGGTGTAGAGGAGACACAGTGTAACCCCAGGTAGTGTACCTGTGCTGCTGGTGTAGAGGAGACACAGTGTATCCCCAGGTAGTGTCCCTGTGCTGCTGGTGTAGAGGAGACACAGTGTAACCCCAGGTAGTGTATCTGTGCTGCTGGTGTAGAGGAGACACAGTGTAACCCCAGGTAGTGTATCTGTGCTGCTGGTGTAGAGGAGACACAGTGTAACCCCAGGTAGTGTCCCTGTGCTGCTGGTGTAGAGGAGACACAGTGTATCCCCAGGTAGTGTATCTGTGCTGCTGGTGTAGAGGAGACACAGTGTAACCCCAGGTAGTGTCCCTGTGCTGCTGGTGTAGAGGAGACACAGTGTAACCCCAGGTAGTGTACCTGTGCTGCTGGTGTAGAGGAGACACAGTGTAACCCCAGGTAGTGTACCTGTGCTGCTGGTGTAGAGGAGACACAGTGTATCCCCAGGTAGTGTCTCTGTGCTGCTGGTGTAGAGGAGACACAGTGTAACCCCAGGTAGTGTCCCTGTGCTGCTGGTGTAGAGGAGACACAGTGTATCCCCAGGTAGTGTCCCTGTGCTGCTGGTGTAGAGGAGACACAGTGTAACCCCAGGTAGTGTCTCTGTGCTGCTGGTGTAGAGGAGACACAGTGTAACCCCAGGTAGTGTCCCTGTGCTGCTGGTGTAGAGGAGACACAGTGTGTCCCCAGGTAGTGTATCTGTGCTGCTGGTGTAGAGGAGACACAGTGTAACCCCAGGTAGTGTCCCTGTGCTGCTGGTGTAGAGGAGACACAGTGTAACCCCAGGTAGTGTATCTGTGCTGCTGGTGTAGAGGAGACACAGTGTAATCCCAGGTAGTGTATCTGTGCTGCTGGTGTAGAGGAGACACAGTGCAACCCCAGGTAGTGTCCCTGTGCTGCTGGTGTAGAGGAGACACAGTGTAACCCCAGGTAGTGTATCTGTGCTGCTGGTGTAGAGGAGACACAGTGTAATCCCAGGTAGTGTATCTGTGCTGCTGGTGTAGAGGAGACACAGTGTAACCCCAGGTAGTGTACCTGTGCTGCTGGTGTAGAGGAGACACAGTGTATCCCCAGGTAGTGTACCTGTTTTGCTGGTGTAGAGGAGACACCGTGTAACCCCAGGTAGTGTACCTGTGCTGCTGGTGTAGAGGAGACACAGTGTAACCCCAGGTCGTGTACCTGTGCTGCTGGTGTAGAGGAGACACAGTGTAACCCCAGGTAGTGTACCTGTGCTGCTGGTGTAGAGGAGACACAGTGTATCCCCAGGTAGTGTATCTGTGATGCTGGTGTAGAGGAGACACAGTGTAACCCCAGGTAGTGTCCCTGTGCTGCTGGTGCAGAGGAGACACAGTGTAACCCAGGTAGTGTATCTGTGCTGGACACAATAGACTCAAAGCCAGCCTTCCTGTCAACTTTAGAGTGTGTGTGGTATTGTTGGAGAGTATTGTTGGGCTCCGTGTGTTGACTCCCTTTGTGTCTGTCTGTGTGCAGGGATCCGTTACAGTGAAGAGGTGTCTGTTGATGAGGTGAAGGCTCTGGCCTCTCTGATGACATACAAGTGTGCCGTGGTCGGTAAGTCTCTGCTCTCCTCTGCTCTCCTCTGCTCTCCTCTGCTCTCCTCTCCTCTGCTCTCCTCTGCTCTGCTCTCCTCTCCTCTGCTCTCCTCTCCTCTGCTCTCCTCTGCTCTCCTCTCCTCTGCTCTCCTCTGTTCTCCTCTGCTCTCCTCTCCTCTGCTCTCCTCTGCTCTCCTCTGCTCTCCTCTCCTCTGCTCTTCTCTGCTCTCCTCTGCTCTGCTCTCCTCTGCTCTCCTCTGCTCTCCTCTCCTCTGCTCTCCTCTGCTCTCCTCTGCTCTCCTCTCCTCTCCTCTGCTCTCCTCTCCTCTCCTCTCCACTGCTCTCCTCTCCTCTGCTCTCCTCTGCTCTCCTCTCCTCTGCTCTCCTCTCCTCTGCTCTCCTCTCCTCTGCTCTCCTCTCCTCTCCTCTCCTCTGCTCTCCTCTCCTCTCCTCTGCTCTCCTCTGCTCTCCTCTGCTCTCCTCTCCTCTCCTCTGCTCTCCTCTGCTCTCCTCTCCTCTGCTCTCCTCTCCTCTGCTCCTCTCCTCTCCTCTCCTCTGCTCTCCTCTGCTATCCTCTCCTCTCCTCTGCTCTCCTCTCCTCTGCTCTCCTCTGCTCTCCTCTCCTCTGCTCTGCTCTCCTCTCCTCTCCTCTGCTCTCCTCTGCTCTCCTCTCCTCTGCTCTGCTCTCCTCTCCTCTGCTCTCCTCTGCTCTCCTCTCCTCTGCTCTCCTCTCCTCTGCTCTCCTCTCCTCTCCTCTGCTCTCCTCTGCTCTCCTCTCCTCTCCTCTGCTCTCCTCTGCTCTCCTCTGCTCTCCTCTGCTCTCCTCTCCTCTGCTCTCCTCTCCTCTGCTCCCCTATGCTCTCCTCTCCTCTGCTCTCCTCTCCTCTCCTCTGCTCTCCTCTCCTCTGCTCTCCTCTGCTCTCCTCTCCTCTGCTCTCCTCTGCTCTGCTCTCCTCTCCTCTGCTCTCCTCTCCTCTGCTCTCCTCTCCTCTGCTCTCCTCTCCTCTGCTCTCCTCTCCTCTGTTCTCCTCTGCTCTCCTCTCCTCTGCTCTCCTCTCCTCTGCTCTCCTCTCCTCTGCTCTCCTCTGCTCTCCTCTCCTCTCCTCTCCTCTCCTCTGCTCTCCTCTGCTCTTCTCTGCTCTCCTCTGCTCTCCTCTCCTCTGCTCTCCTCTCCTCTGCTCTCCTCTCCTCTGCTCTCCTCTGCTCTCCTCTCCTCTGCTCTCCTCTCCTCTGCTCCCCTATGCTCTCCTCTCCTCTGCTCTCCTCTCCTCTCCTCTGCTCTCCTCTCCTCTGCTCTCCTCTGCTCTCCTCTCCTCTGCTCTCCTCTGCTCTGCTCTCCTCTCCTCTGCTCTCCTCTCCTCTGCTCTCCTCTCCTCTGCTCTCCTCTCTCCTCTGCTCTCCTCTCCTCTGTTCTCCTCTGCTCTCCTCTCCTCTGCTCTCCTCTCCTCTGCTCTCCTCTCCTCTGCTCTCCTCTGCTCTCCTCTCCTCTCCTCTCCTCTCCTCTCCTCTGCTCTCCTCTGCTCTTCTCTGCTCTCCTCTGCTCTCCTCTCCTCTGCTCTCCTCTCCTCTGCTCTCCTCTCCTCTGCTCTCCTCTGCTCTCCTCTCCTCTGCTCTCCTCTGCTCTCCTCGGCTCTCCTCTCCTCTGCTCTCCTCTGCTCTCCTCTGCTCTCCTCTCCTCTGCTCTCCTCTCCTCTGCTCTCCTCTGCTCTCCTCTCCTCTGCTCTCCTCTCCTCTCCTCTGCTCTCCTCTCCTCTGCTCTCCTCTTCTCTCCTCTCCTCTGCTCTCCTCTGCTCTCCTCTGCTCTCCTCTCCTCTGCTCTCCTCTGCTCTCCTCTCCTCTGCTCTCCTCTCCTCTGCTCTCCTCTGCTCTCCTCTGCTCTCCTCTCCTCTGCTCTCCTCTGCTCTCCTCTGCTCTCCTCTGCTCTCCTCTCCTCTCCTCTGCTCTCCTCTCCTCTGCTCTCCTCTGCTCTCCTCTGCTCTCCTCTCCTCTGCTCTCCTCTGCTCTGCTCTGCTCTCCTCTGCTCTCCTCTCCTCTCCTCTCCTCTCCTCTCCTCTCCTCTCCTCTCCTCTCCTCTCCTCCTCTCCTCTCCTCTCCTCTGCTCTCCTCTGCTCTCCTCTCCTCTGCTCCCCTATGCTCTCCTCTCCTCTGCTCTCCTCTCCTCTCCTCTGCTCTCCTCTCCTCTGCTCTCCTCTGTTCTCCTCTGCTCTCCTCTCCTCTGCTCTCCTCTGCTCTCCTCTCCTCTGCTCTCCTCTCCTCTCCTCTGCTCTCCTCTCATCTGCTCTCCTCTCCTCTGCTCTCCTCTCCTCTGCTCTCCTCTGCTCTCCTCTGCTCTCCTCTCCTCTCCTCTGCTCTCCTCTCCTCTGCTCTCCTCTGCTCTCCTCTCCTCTCCTCTGCTCTCCTCTGCTCTCCTCTGCTCTCCTCTGCTCTCCTCTCCTCTCCTCTGCTCTCCTCTGCTCTCCTCTCCTCTCCTCTCCTGCTCTGCTCTCCTCTGCTCTCCTCTGCTCTCCTCTCCTCTGCCTCTCCTCTGCTCTCCTCTCCTCTGCTCTCCTCTCTCCTCTGCTCTCCTCTCCTCTGCTCTCCTCTCCTCTGCTCTCCTCTCCTCTGCTCTCCTCTGCTCTCCTCTCCTCTGCTCTCCTCTGCTCTCCTCTCCTCTCCTCTCCTCTGCTCTCCTCTCCTCTCCTCTGCACTCCTCTCCTCTGCTCTCCTCTGCTCTCCTCTGCTCTCCTCTGCTCTCCTCTGCTCTCCTCTGCTCTCCTCTGCTCTCCTCTCCTCTGCTCTCCTCTCCTCTGCTCTCCTCTGCTCTCCTCTCCTCTGCTCTCCTCTGCTCTCCTCTGCTCTCCTCTCCTCTGCTCTCCTCTGCTCTCCTCTGCTCTCCTCTCCTCTGCTCTCCTCTCCTCTGCTCTGCTCTCCTCTCTTCTGCTCTTATTCATATCCTAGAGAGAGAGGCTCTTTATTCACATCCTAGAGAGAGAGAGAGGCTCTTTATTCATATCCTAGAGAGAGAGAGGTTCTTTATTCATATCCTAGAGAGAGAGAGAGGCTCTTTATTCATATCCTAGAGAGAGAGAGGCTCTTTGTTCATATCCTAGAGAGAGAGGGGCTCTTTATTCATATCCTAGAGAGAGAGAGGCTCTTTATTCATATCCTAGAGAGAGAGGCTCTTTATTCATATCCTAGAGAGAGAGGCTCTTTATTCATATCCTAGAGAGAGAGAGAGGCTCTTTATTCATATCCTAGAGAGAGAGAGAGGCTCTTTATTCATATCCTAGAGAGAGAGAGGCTCTTTATTCATATCCTAGAGAGAGAGGCTCTTTATTCATATCCTAGAGAGAGAGAGGCTCTTTATTCATATCCTAGAGAGAGAGGCTCTTTATTCATATCCTAGAGAGAGAGGGGCTCTTTATTCACATCCTAGAGAGAGAGAGAGGCTCTTTATTCATATCCTAGAGAGAGAGGCTCTTTATTCATATCCTAGAGAGAGAGGCTCTTTATTCATATCCTAGAGAGAGAGAGAGGCTCTTTATTCATATCCTAGAGAGAGAGAGGCTCTTTATTCATATCCTAGAGAGAGAGGCTCTTTATTCATATCCTAGAGAGAGAGGCTCTTTATTCATATCCTAGAGAGAGAGGCTCTTTATTCATATCCTAGAGAGAGAGAGAGTCTCTTTATTCATATCCTAGAGAGAGAGGCTCTTTAGGGCTGATCGATTCATCTTTATCTGTTTATCTTTCACCAGTGTGTGTGTGTGTGTGGTAGTACGGTATGCCCTTCAGAGCTAAGTGGAGCTGAAATGCTTAGCTGTTAGCTGGCAGACACACAGGAAACCTTTCTCTCTCCTCGTGCACTCTGTGATTTATCTCTCTCTCTCTCTTTAGGACAATGAGTTGGAAAAGATCACTAGAAGGTTCACCATTGAGCTGGCCAAGAAAGGTTTTATTGGTAAGTGTGTTCTTCATGTAGCCAGTTGTCCCCTATGATCCTGTATGCTAATGACTGTGACGTGTTACCTCAAAACACAGAGAAGACAGGATTCTACCCCAGGGTTTTACCCCAGTGTTTTACCCCAGGGTTTTACCCCAGTGATTTACCCCAGTGCTTTACGCTAGGGTTTTACCCCAGTGATTTACCCCAGTGATTTACCCCAGTGATTTACGCCAGGGTTTTACCTAAGTGAATTACCCCAGGGTTTTACCCCAGTGATTTACACCAGGGTTTTACCCCCAGCCTTTTGTCTCACTGGGCTGTGGCTCCGGCAGGCCTGTTCTGACTCAGGCCACTGGTACTTTTCAGCTTGCATTTACATAACAATGACTAACTGTGAACTTTAACCCCTTCTCACAAAGCAACTGTTTTGATTATGCAGAGGTTGTTAATTCTGCTCCTCACAAGCCCTCACTTTCAGCCATCATAGTGTATACACTACTATAAACTGGGTGGTTTGAGCCCTGAATGCTGATTGGCTGACCGAAAGGTTGCAAGTTCAAATCCCCGAGCTGACAAGGTACAAATCTCTCATTCTACCCCGGAACAGGCAGTTAACCCACTGTTGCTAGGCTGTCATTGAAAATAAGAATTTGTTCTTAACTGACTTGCCTAGTTAAATAAAGGTAAATAATAATTGCTGAAGTGGAACACTGCCGTTGCAGTGGAAAAGCTTATGTGTATAAATGGTGACGTGGGTAGTAGACCCCTCCTCCAGTCAGTCAGATCCTCGTCCTCTGTCCACTTCTGTTTTGGGATGTCGGGGCCCAGTGAACACATGAGAATGTCCCTCCCTGCATACCATCCTGTTTATAACACAGAGAGGGAGAGAGACTGGCATTTAGACATGTCTGCCACCAGGGTAAAGTGGGCGTTCTGAGCCCTCCAGTCAGCCACTGTCTATATTTAGAATAGGTAGAACTATAGATGTTTAATTGCTAGTAACTTTATCTCAAACCTGTGTAGTATGTGTTTACGTGTGGGAAAGAGAGAAAGAAAGATGGAGGGCAGGGTTCACCACTAGGTGGGAAAGAGAAAGATGGAGGGCAGGGTTCACCACTAGGTGGGAAAGAGAAAGATGGAGGGCAGGGTTCACCACTAGGTGGGAAAGAGAGAAAGAAAGATGGAGGGCAGGGTTCACCACTAGGTGGGAAAGAGAGAAAGAAAGAGGGAGGGCAGGGTTCACCACTAGGTATTTTTGCCTCCCAAGTTTTCTGAGCAAAATAATATTTTTTAAATAATTTTTGTTGTTGGACGTAAAAGACTAAAATCACCAGGAAATCGTCTCAAAGTGATTTTTAATTTAGGAAATCTGTTCCCAAGTATTCACACGCATAAATCAAGATGCATATGTGATCGTATCTCAATGTAATCAAGGTTTGTAATGATTCCGTTTTTTGTCGATCACTATCTGTTTTGGATTTCTGCTGTCGATTTGCAGTGTACAAAATGTGTTATTCAGAACTATGTTCCGGCCCCCAGACTATCCACTCAAGGAAAAATCATAATTGGGGACCCCTGATGTAGGTTGTGTGTAAATGCTTCCAGTCCTCACAGAAACTTTCACCCCCCCTCCTCAGGGCCTGGTATTGATGTTCCTGCTCCTGACATGAGCACTGGAGAGAGAGAGATGTCCTGGATCGCTGACACATACGCCAACACCATCGCACACACCGTGAGTTACCACACAAACGCACATACACTGTAGTTCTGTAGTCAGGGCCCCAGGGCAGTATGGGTACTGTAGTTCTGTAGCATGGCCCCCCAGGGCAGTATGGGTACTGTAGTTCTGTAGTCTGGACCCAGAGCAGTATGTGTCTTGCACTGACCTCTCATAACTATGCTGAAGACTCTCTATCTCACAGTCTGACAAACAGATCTAATGCAATTAAACATACACTCTAACGTGTGTGTGTCTGGCTCTGTGTCTCTCTGGGTGTTTCTCTGTGCAGGACATCAACGCCCACGCGTGTGTGACAGGCAAGCCCATCAGTCAGGGCGGGATCCACGGGCGGATCTCGGCCACCGGTCGCGGAGTGTTCCACGGAATTGAGAACTTCATCAATGAGGCGTCCTACATGAGCATGCTGGGCCTGACCCCCGGCTTCCAGGACAAGACCTTCATCATCCAGGTACACACACACACATGCACGCACGCACACACACACGCACGCACGCACGCACACACACACGCACACGCACACACACACACACACACTCTGACATTTGCAAAGATTGCGTAAAAGTTGTTTACGCTGATCTGGTCAACAGATTTTGATGTGAACTTTGTTAAATATCTGCAGGGGTGAGTTAGTATTCGTCTCTCTGTGACGGTCAACGACGTCAGAGACGTGGTGGCAGGGTTCAGCGGCAGTATCACACCGCACAGATCTGCTTTACACTGGTCCGTAGGTCCCAGTTCCCACTCTGCCGCGGTGTGTGAGACAGACTAAAGGCCAAAGTGCAGCTTTCTGCGGGACTCTCAGTTCCCTCTGACACACGAGACATCACACACACACACACACACACACACACACACACACACACACACACACACACACACACACACACACACACACACACACACACACACACACAGGGAGAGAGAGATGCCCTCAGCCTTGGCCTCCTTCCTGGAAGCCTGTCTATAGGCTATATGAAGCCTGTCTATAGGCTATACGAAGCCTGTCTATACGAAGCCTGTCTATAGGCTATACGAAGCCTGTCTATATGAAGCCTGTCTATAGGCTATACGAAGCCTGTCTATACGAAGCCTGTCTATAGGCTATACGAAGCCTGTCTATAGGCTATACGAAGCCTGTCTATAGGCTATATGAAGCCTGTCTATAGGCTATACGAAGCCTGTCTATAGGCTATACGAAGCCTGTCTATAGGCTATACGAAGCCTGTCTATAGGCTATACGAAGCCTGTCTATAGGCTATACGAAGCCTGTCTATAGGCTATACGAAGCCTGTCTATAGGCTATACGAAGCCTGTCTATAGGCTATACGAAGCCTGTCTATAGGCTATACGAAGCCTGTCTATAGGCTATACGAAGCCTGTCTATACGAAGCCTGTCTATAGGCTATACGAAGCCTGTCTATACGAAGCCTGTCTATAGGCTATATGAAGCCTGTCTATAGGCTATACGAAGCCTGTCTATAGGCTATACGAAGCCTGTCTATAGGCTATACGAAGCCTGTCTATAGGCTATATGAAGCCTGTCTATAGGCTATACGAAGCCTGTCTATAGACTATACGAAGCCTGTCTATCTTTTCTCTGTAGTAGCGTTGTCATGATACCAGAATTTAGAATTGGAGACCGATACCAGGTTTAGTATCACGATACTTGATACCAAAACGATACCACAACAACAACAAAGAAAGCGTATTAGCCACAGTCACAGAAGGGCACTTGATCCAGACAGTAGTATGTATATGTTCATGAATTAATGATATAATCACACAATACATTTTGACTTTGTTTTTACCAATCTAACTACAAAACAGCAGAATGGTGAACATTTATTTTAATGGTAAATCTCTACTGGTACACTGGTTAAATCAAGATGTAGCCTAGGTCAATTCACAATACAGGTGAATGCGTATTATTCAATAGGAGTGTGTGCATGCATTGAGTTATTGAACTTGTTGTAGCTGACTTCATGGGGCTACAGATGACAAACAATCCTTTCCATGTAGGACTTATGTTTATTGGCAACTACTAAGAGAACATATTTTATTGTACCAATTAACAACATTTGCATAGAAGAAGCAATTTCTTCATTTATAAAAATGTGCGCTATAAAAAAATGGTATAGAAAAGTATTTTGTGTTTTGAAAATACAAATGACTGTTCTCGAAAGTATATTTTACAAAATATACATATTTACAAAATGTATTTCAGCCCAGTGTAATACAAGTGACTAAATACTGAGAATTAATTTAGATATACTGAACAAAAATGCAGCATGCAGGGCCTCCCGGGTGGCGCAGTGGTTAAGGGCAGCTGTGCCACCAGAGACCCTGGGTTCGCGCCCAGGCTCTGTCGCAACCGGCCGCGACCGGGAGGTCTGTGGGACGATGCACAGTTGCCCTAGCGTCGTGCGGGTTAGCGCGACACGTGACATATCTCCTTTGCATCATGCAGCGCGACATATCTCCTTCGCCTCATGCAGCGTGAAATATCTCCTTTGCCTCATGCAGTGCGACATATCTCCTTCGCCTCATGGAGCGCGACACGTCTCCTTGGCCTCATGCAGCGCGACACATCTCCTTCGCCTCATGGAGCGCGACACGTCTCCTTGGCCTCATGGAGCGCGACACGTCTCCTTGGCCTCATGCAGCGCGACACATCTCCTTCGCCTCATGCAGCGTGACACATCTCCTTCGCCTCATGCAGCGTGACACATCTCCTTCGCCTCATGCAGCGCGACACGTCTCCTTCGCCTCATGCAGCGTGACACATCTCCTTCGCCTCATGCAGCGTGACACATCTCCTTCGCCTCATGCAGCGTGACACGTCTCCTTCGCCTCATGCAGCGCGACACATCTCCTTCGCCTCATGCAGCGCGACACATCTCCTTCGCCACATGCAGCGCGACACATCTCCTTCGCCTCATACAGCGTGACACATCTCCTTCGCCTCATGCAGCGCGACACATCTCCTTCGCCTCATGCAGCGTGACACATCTCCTTCGCCTCATGCAGCGTGACACATCTCCTTCGCCTCATACAGCGTGACACGTCTCCTTCACCTCATGCAGCGCGACACATCTCCTTCGCCTCATGCAGCGTGACACATCTCCTTCGCCTCATGCAGCGTGACACGTCTCCTTCACCTCATGCAGCGTGACACATCTCCTTCGCCACATGCAGCGCGACACGTCTCCTTCGCCACATGCAGCGCGACACATCTCCTTCGCCTCATGCAGCGTGACACGTCTCCTTCGCCTCATGCAGCGCGACACATCTCCTTCGCCTCATGCAGCGCGACACGTCTCCTTCGCCACATGCAGCGCGACACGTCTCCTTCGCCTCATGCAGCGTGACACATGTCCTTCTCCTCATGCAGCGCGACACATCTCCTTCGCCTCATGCAGCGTGACACATCTCCTTCTCCTCATGCAGCGCGACACATCTCCTTCGCCTAATGCAGCGCGACACATCTCCTTCGCCTCATACAGCGCGACACATCTCCTTCGCCTCATGCAGCGTGACACGTCTCCTTCACCTTATGCAGCGCGACACATCTCCTTCGCCTCATGCAGCGCGACACATCTCCTTCGCCTCATACAGCGTGACACGTCTCCTTCACCTCATGCAGCGCGACACATCTCCTTCGCCTCATGCAGCGTGACACATCTCCTTCGCCTCATGCAGCGTGACACGTCTCCTTCACCTCATGCAGCGTGACACATCTCCTTCGCCACATGCAGCGCGACACGTCTCCTTCGCCACATGCAGCGCGACACATCTCCTTCGCCTCATGCAGCGTGACACGTCTCCTTCGCCTCATGCAGCGTGACACATCTCCTTCGCCTCATAGAGTTGATCAGGCTGTTCAATCATGTAAGAAACATTTTAAAGATGTACCGAACCAAACGTTTATATTTTTTGCAAAAATGTACCAAAGTTTGGGTATACTTTGCAACACTCGTAGTGAGTAAGGATCAGCACCAATGTTCCCTCTAAGCTGTGCGTGTGTGCGGGCGTGCAGAAGAAATGTCAGCCTGCTCAGAGATTGAACGTCACTCAACTTTCTACAGTTTTCCCCCTTAGTTATTAACACGGTCAATGTTTCCTTTTACTGTGGGAATTGTGATCCAATCAACACACCGAAACAACAAAACAAACTGTGCAAGACTTAGTATGCAAAACTAACTATGCAAGAGATGTTGTTGTAGGCAGAACGTATCGGAGTAGGATTCTATTGCATTGATGCTCACATCTCAACCCGTACTCTACACAGACCTGTGTGGAATAACCAATCAGAGCTGCAGTCGGCCCAAATGCAAATAGACCATTTCCATATATGTATCTGTGCCATTCACTTTGAACTGGACTGTGTTTACAGCATGAGGGTCGTGAGTAGATATGCTTGTTTCAAGATCAAAGCGAGAGCTGTATGTAGTCACGTGTGAACATTTGTTCATATCCTTTACTAGTTAGAGAGTTATTAGCCCAGTTATAGATTATTTGTAGTCAGCAAAGGGGACCGATTGCTTCCTACAAGAGCACCAAACGTGTACATTTCTAGACATCTTTGAAAAGTGATTCGGGTAAAGAGCTTTTTCTTGTCTTAAAGGGGCAGTGGTGTATTTTGAGACATCTTGAATAAGCCCTAGTAGACAACAGGCAGAGGGTGTCATAATTTGTCTGATTCTCTGTAATAATGGTATGGAAATAATACTTTTTATTTTGTAAAGTGGTTTCTTGCATCAAACAACACAACAACATGTTCATTCACCTCCTTGTCTGAAGGAGGTTAAAACAGGTTAAAGGTCAAGCCCTGCATGTTTTATTTTCAAAAGTCTATCCGATCCGACGTTAGTATTCAATGACTAGCAAGTAAAACATCTCACCTTCGTGTCTGACACAGACTGACTCACTAAACAGAGACACACAGACAGACTGACTAAACAGAGACACACAGACAGACTGACTAAACAGAGACACACAGACAGACTGACTAAACAGAGACACACAGACAGACTGACTAAACAGAGACACACAGACAGACTGACTAACTGACAGACTGACTGACTGTGTGGCTGGATTATGTAGTTGTGTGACTCGATTTTCTTGAAGATTTAGCGAATACGCAGATGTGTAATGACATCGTGTAGATAGCAGATGACAGAGAGGATAATGGAGAGATATATTGAAGGGAGGAGCTGATCTCAGTTTATAGACCTTGCTGCTATGGAAATGACTGTCAGCCATCTATTGTTAAGGGCCTATAGCAGCATTATGTGTCTCAATGCTCATTATAGTTAAAGGTATATTTCACAGCTGTACCAGATATATTACCTGCTTGGTTTCAATCCTCTCTGTCTGTCCGCTGATTTGGTATGTCAGTTTATTAGCTAGTTATCAGTGGGTCTGAGGCTACTGCAGTGGCAGAGGTGGGCCACATGGGGGCGCCAGGGTCCCAGTGTAATGTCTTTAGTGTACTCTGTAGCAGAGTTGATGATGGTGTGTATGTGATGAAGGAGATAGTAATGATCTCTCTCTCTCTTTCTCAGGGCTTTGGTAATGTGGGTCTCCACTCCATGCGGTACCTCCACAGGTACGGTGCTAAGTGTGTGGGCATCGCTGAGTATGACGGCAGCATCTACAACCCAGAGGGCATTGACCCCAAGCAGCTGGAGGACTACAAACTGGTAAAAATACTCTCTTACTCTCCTTTTGAACTTCTCTGTGTCTCTCTCTCTTTCTCTCTCACTTTTCCGCCCTCTCTTGTTCTGAATATGAGCTATAGCCAAGAAAGACTTCCTGTCTCTTGCATTTTACTAACCTGTGTGTGTGTGTGTGTGTGCAGCAACACGGTTCGATCGTAGGTTTCCCCGGGGCTAAGCCATACGAGGGCAGCCTTCTGGAAGCTCAGTGTCACATCCTGATCCCTGCCGCCAGCGAGAAGCAGCTCACACGAAACAACGCCCACAGGATCAAGGCCAAGGTACAATACCCCTATCTAAACTACACTATCCACAATGCCATGTTGTCATTGTTGTTGTTTATTGTTGTTGTTTGTTCC
The DNA here is from genome assembly GCF_045791955.1 of Oncorhynchus clarkii lewisi. Classification (NCBI taxonomy): domain Eukaryota; kingdom Metazoa; phylum Chordata; class Actinopteri; order Salmoniformes; family Salmonidae; genus Oncorhynchus; species Oncorhynchus clarkii. Next base: position 11,161,865 of record NC_092162.1, read on the forward strand.
AGATAATTGCTGAGGGAGCCAACGGCCCCACCACCCCTGATGCTGACAAGATCTTCCTGGAGAACAATGTCATGGTCATCCCTGTAAGAAGAGGCGTGCGCACACACATATATACACACACACACACACACACACACACACACACACACACACACACACACACACAAACTTGCATGTTAAGGCAGTCATACACACATTCACAGTATCTATCCAGCAAACATGGCCCCATGTGGGTATTTGGTGGGCAAGGTGGGCACGGGCTAGCCCACACCAAGCCAACACAGACTAACTCACACCAAGCCAACACAGACTAACTCACACCAAGCCCACACCAAGCCCAACACGGTCTAGCCCACACCAGCCCAACACAGACTAGCCCACACCAAGCCAACACAGACTAACTCACACCAAGCCCAACACGGGCTAGCCCACACCAAGCCAACACAGACTAACTCACACCAAGCCCAACACGGGCTAGCCCACACCAAGCCAACACAGACTAACTCACACCAAGCCCAACACGGGCTAGCCCACACCAAGCCAACACAGACTAACTCACACCAAGCCCAACATGGCCTAGCCCACACCAGCCCAACACGGTCTAGCCCACACCAAGCCAACACAGATTAACTCACACCAAGCCCACACCAAGCCCAACACGGTCTAGCCCACACCAAGCCAACACAGATTAACTCACACCAAGCCCACACCAAGCCCAACACGGTCTAGCCCACACCAGCCCAACACGGTCTAGCCCACACCAAGCCAACACAGATTAACTCACACCAAGCCCACACCAAGCCCAACACGATCTAGCCCACACCAAGCCAACACAGATTAACTCACACCAAGCCCACACCAAGCCCAACACGATCTAGCCCACACCAGCCCAACACGGTCTAGCCCACACCAGCCCAACACGGCCTAGCCCACACCAGCCCAACACGGCCTAGCCCACACCAGCCCAACACGGCCTAGCCCACACCAGCCCAACACGGCCTAGCCCACACCAGCCCAACACAGGCTAACCCACACCAGCCCAACACAGGCTAGCCCACACCAGCCCAACACGGGCTAGCCCACACCAGCCCAACACGGGCTAACCCACACCAGCCCAACACAGGCTAGCCCACAGCAAGCCCAACACAGGCTAGCCCACAGCCAGCCCAACACAGGCTAGCCCACAGCCAGCCCAACACAGGCTAGCCCACAGCAAGCCCAACACAGGCTAGCCCACAGCAAGCCCAACACAGGCTAGCCCACAGCAAGCCCACATCAGCCCAATGTGCTTATTTCAGGCAAAGTGAGGGCCGGCCACACTGTGTGTGGGCATGTATGCTGGGTTGAGTTCTCTCATTAACAGGACACACTCAACAGTCCCAGACAGAGATGTCTGAGCGTTCTGTCTGTTTGGCCCTCCCTCAGGACATGTACCTGAACGCCGGTGGTGTGACAGTGTCCTACTTTGAGTGGCTGAAGAACCTGAACCACGTTAGCTATGGAAGACTCACCTTCAAATACGAGAGAGACTCCAACTACCACCTCCTCAGTAAGTCCTGACCCCTGACCTCTAACCTTTCAGTCTCCCGCTATAATACCATGCTTCTGTAACTTACCATCAAGTACTCTTTCTCTCGCTCTCGCAGTGTCTGTTCAGGAGAGTTTGGAGAGGAAATTTGGAAAGCAGGGAGGACCAATCCCTGTTGTCCCCACCGCTGACTTCCAGGCCAGAGTCGCTGTGAGTACACACACACACACATACACACACACACACACACACACACACACACACACACACACACACACACACACACACACACACACACACACACACACACCCATATGCACACACCCATATGCACACACCCATATGCACACACACACACACACACACACACACACACACACACACACACACACACACACACACACACACACATATGCATACGGGGGTTATATCTATACACATGTAAACCTATGTGGGGGGTGATACATCCAGGCTAGTTTGAAAACATCTCTCCTCTTCTCTACAGGGAGCTTCTGAGAAGGACATTGTCCACTCTGGGCTGGCCTACACCATGGAGAGGTCTGCCAGGGTAAGAGAGAGCGATATGGAGTGTGTGTGTCTCTGTGTGTGTGTACGTGCAAAGTTAGAGCAGGTGTGTCAGACCATACAGAACCTATAATTGCATTTTGCTGACCTGGGCCACCTCTCAACCACACTACCACTGTGTGCTTGTCTGTGTCTGTTTTGCCAGTGTGACCCGGTCTGGTGTGTAATTGTAGTGTGTTTTGTCCCCCTGCAGCAAATCATGCGTACAGCCAGTAAGTACAACCTGGGTCTGGACCTGCGGACGGCTGCATATGTCAACGCCATCGAGAAGGTGTTCAAGGTCTACAACGAGGCCGGCATCACCGTCACATGATCACCTTGTCACAGCCAGACCACTCCCACACCACCCTGCTATTGGTTCACCCTGCTTCCCCATTTTTCCAATCAGCCTTCAGTACATACCAGTGTTTACATTAGAGACCCCCGCCTCCCGTTTATACACACACACTGACACGTACTGTGTTCTGTGTCCCATGACCTCGCCACATCTCCCTGTATCACGTGGGTAACCCAGTATTCCTGTGTCCCATGACCTCGCCACATCTCCCTGTATCACGTGGGTAACCCAGTATTCCTGTGTCCCATGACCTCGCCACATCACCCTGTATCACGTGGGTAACCCAGTATTCCTGTGTCCCATGACCTCGCCACATCTCCCTGTATCACGTGGGTAACCCAGTATTCCTGTGTCCCATGACCTCGCCACATCACCCTGTATCACGTGGGTAACCCAGTATTCCTGTGTCCCATGACCTCGCCACATCTCCCTGTATCACGTGGGTAACCCAGTATTCCTGTGTCCCATGACCTCGCCACATCTCCCTGTATCACGTGGGTAACCCAGTATTCCTGTGTCCCATGACCTCGCCACATCTCCCTGTATCACGTGGGTAACTCAGTATTCCTGTGTCCCATGACCTCGCCACATCTCCCTGTATCACGTGGGTAACCCAGTATTCCTGTGTCGTCCTGTTTCACTATTGTCGTTCAGTTTGTGAAAGAAGCAGATTGTAGCAGGAAGATAGCTTTAAGACCCCCCCCTCCTATAAGAGTTCCCTTTTGGCCATTTTGTCTTGTTTGACCCTTGTGTTGCCATGGTTTCAGACCACAACAATGAAGTTGCCTTAGCTCTGACGGAGCTCTGTACTGAAAAGACACACATACTGAAATCCATTTAATGTTAACTCCGGACATATACTTTATTTAAAGAAAGAGATAGTTTTAAACTCTCACTTTATTTCAGGGAATGGTGATATATGTGTTCCTCGGTTCTCCTCGCAGCGGGGTTAGAGGTCAGGGTTAGAGGTCAGGGCTCAGGGTTGTGCTGAGGAACACAGGGTTCTACTCCACTATATCAGTCCCCCCACAATCCCCCCTACCTTCTGCTCCTATCTTGTCCAATCTGACCCTCCCCCAAACCCTCCGCTCCGCCATGAGAGAGAGAGGAGGAGAGGATCATGGGAACAAGCGTTCTCCTTCTCCAGAAAGCCGTCCAAGCCCTTGCACGGAAATTGCTTGGGGAAATTTGTATTGCCTTTTTTTTTGTTGAAAACCAATAAAATTCTGAGAACTGATGTGTAAGTGCAGTATGTGACGTGCAGACAGACAGGCTAGTGTTGAAAGATTGGTGTTTTATTCATGTTTATGACATCCTATACACGTTATACAGATCTCAGTGATGGTATAAAGACGGGATTGGTTGATGGGAAGGAAGGTCCGGGATTGAGACATGGTACAGTCCAAGGTTGAGACATGGTACAGTCCATGGTTGGGGATTCAGTTGAAAAGGCTCTTTCCAAAAGACATGGCCTTGTCTGCAGCATTGTCCATGGCAGCATCTGCTGCAGCCCCTTTCACTGCATTAGACACCATGCCACCAATACCTGGAGGAACAACCACAACATCAGACACCATGCCACCAATACCTGGAGGAACAACCACAACATCAGACACCATGCCACCAATACCTGGAGGAACAACCACAACATCAGACACCATGCCACCAATACCTGGAGGAACAACCACAACATCAGACACCATGCCACCAATACCTGGAGGAACAACCACAACATCAGACACCATGCCACCAATACCTGGAGGAACAACCACAACATCAGACACCATGCCACCAATACCTGGAGGAACAACCACAACATCAGACACCATGCCACCAATACCTGGAGGAACAACAACAACATCAGACACCATGCCACCAATACCTGGAGGAACAACCACAACATCAGACACCATGCCACCAATACCTGGAGGAACAACCACAACATCAGACACCATGCCACCAATACCTGGAGGAACAACCACAACATCAGACACCATGCCACCAATACCTGGAGGAACAACCACAACATCAGACACCATGCCACCAATACCTGGAGGAACAACCACAACATCAGACACCATGCCACCAATACCTGGAGGAACAACAACAACATCAGACACCATGCCACCAATACCTGGAGGAACAACCACAACATCAGACACCATGCCACCAATACCTGGAGGAACAACAACAACATCAGACACCATGCCACCAATACCTGGAGGAACAACCACAACATCAGACACCATGCCACCAATACCTGGAGGAACAACCACATCAGACACCATGCCACCAATACCTGGAGGAACAACCACAACATCAGACACCATGCCACCAATACCTGGAGGAACAATCACAACATCAGACACCATGCCACCAATACCTGGAGGAACAACCACAACATCAGACACCATGCCACCAACACACTACCGTTATATCTCCTACAGCGGTGTCATGTTAAGCAGACTGCAACACACTACCGTTATATCTCCTACAGCGGTGTCACGTTAAGCAGACTGCAACACACTACCATTATATCTCCTACAGCGGTGTCATGTTAAGCAGACTGCAACACACTACCATTATATCTCCTACAGCGGTGTCACGTTAAGCAGACTGCAACACACTACCGTTATATCTCCTACAGCGGTGTCACGTTAAGCAGACTGCAACACACTACCATTATATCTCCTACAGCGGTGTCACGTTAAGCAGACTGCAACACACTACCGTTATATCTCCTACAGCGGTGTCACGTTAAGCAGACTGCAACACACTACCATTATATCTCCTACAGCGGTGTCACGTTAAGCAGACTGCAACACACTACCGTTATATCTCCTACAGCGGTGTCACGTTAAGCAGACTGCAACACACTACCATTATATCTCCTACAGCGGTGTCATGTTAAGCAGACTGCAACACACTACCATTATATCTCCTACAGCGGTGTCACGTTAAGCAGGCTGCAACACACTACCGTTATATCTCCTACAGCGGTGTCACGTTAAGCAGGCTGCAACGGACTGAATGCAGATAAAGGCAAAGAATAGAGCAGAAGTGATTTGTTACTCTACGAGGGGGGAGAAACTGAATTGGTTTGTAGTGTGTTGTGTACATTGTGTGTAGGTAGTGTGTTGTGTACATTGTGTGTAGGTAGTGTGTATTGTGTGTGTGTGTGTGTGTAGGTATTGTGAATTGTGTGTAGGTAGTGTGTATTGTGTGTAGGTAGTGTGTTGTGTACATTGTGTGTAGGTAGTGTGTATTGTGTGTAGGTAGTGTGTATTGTGTGTGTGTGTAGGTATTGTGTATTGTGTGTAGGTACTGTGTATTGTGTGTAGGTAGTGTGTATTGTGTGTAGGTAGTGTACATTGTGTGTAGGTAGTGTGTATTGTGTGTAGGTAGTGTGTATTGTGTGTAGGTAGTGTGTTGTGTACATTGTGTGTAGGTAGTGTGTATTGTGTGTGTGTGTGTGTGTGTAGGTATTGTGAATTGTGTGTAGGTAGTGTGTATTGTGTGTAGGTAGTGTGTTGTGTACATTGTGTGTAGGTAGTGTGTATTGTGTGTAGGTAGTGTGTATTGTGTGTGTGTGTGTAGGTATTGTGTATTGTGTGTAGGTAGTGTGTATTGTGTGTAGGTAGTGTGTATTGTGTGTAGGTAGTGTACATTGTGTGTAGGTAGTGTGTATTGTGTGTAGGTAGTGTGTATTGTGTGTAGGTAGTGTGTTGTGTACATTGTGTGTAGGTAGTGTGTATTGTGTGTGTGTGTGTGTGTAGGTATTGTGAATTGTGTGTAGGTAGTGTGTATTGTGTGTAGGTAGTGTGTTGTGTACATTGTGTGTAGGTAGTGTGTATTGTGTGTAGGTAGTGTGTATTGTGTGTGTGTGTGTGTGTAGGTATTGTGTATTGTGTGTAGGTAGTGTGTATTGTGTGTAGGTAGTGTGTATTGTGTGTAGGTAGTGTACATTGTGTGTAGGTAGTGTGTATTGTGTGTAGGTAGTGTGTATTGTGTGTAGGTAGTGTGTTGTGTACATTGTGTGTAGGTAGTGTGTATTGTGTGTGTGTGTGTGTGTGTAGGTATTGTGAATTGTGTGTAGGTAGTGTGTATTGTGTGTAGGTAGTGTGTTGTGTACATTGTGTGTAGGTAGTGTGTATTGTGTGTAGGTAGTGTGTATTGTGTGTGTGTGTGTAGGTATTGTGTATTGTGTGTAGGTAGTGTGTATTGTGTGTAGGTAGTGTGTATTGTGTGTAGGTAGTGTGTATTGTGTGTAGGTAGTGTGTATTGTGTGTAGGTAGTGTGTATTGTGTGTAGGTAGCATGTTACAGGCGAGGCGAAATGTCTGTGACTTAGTGTCCATGGTAACCCAGAATAGACAGATCACCTTCGTCTTTCTTCTCCTCCTTAGCTCCTCCTCCGATCATCTCTCCCACCTTCTCCTTCACCACAACAGCTAGACAGAGGGAGAGAGAGGGGGGCTGTCAAACATGCATCTTCTGCCTCCACATGACCAGATAATTGGTGGAATTTCCTGTTGTTATGTCTTGTTAGTTCTTGCTGATACAAGCTCCCTTTCATGACGTGATGCCACAGAATCTTTGCAGATTTTTTAGATTTCTGGTAGACATGAGCTCCTCTACTTTGAAATCTAGACAAACCCAAATGACTAATTTTAGAAGTATGAGCAGTGCCAAAAAGTACAGAGCAAAAAGTTTTTAAAAAAATGAACATATTTGGTTTGAGAATGTTGACTCATCAACTGCAGCGCCGTTGAAAATGCCAAAGCCCAGTTTGAACATTTTGAAGGCTGATGACACAAAAATGAACACTAACTATCCAGTAGTCCATATAACAACCACATTTTGCTGTGCTTTAGGGTTTAAACGTATCAATGCTTCACATGAATGACCCCCCCCCATCATTCAACCAAGTAAACAAACACCATTATCCACTCTTCTTACAGACATCTTGTTCTCACCTGCTTTGTCGATCACTGCATCCACCTGCTTCCCTGATCCCTTCAGAAAGTCCATCTCTGTGTGTGTTCTGTACTCGGCCGGAGAGTGTGTGTGTAAAAGAGAGAGTGTGTGTGAGAGAGTGTGTGTGGATGGGTGTGCATGGGTTTATATGAGGTTGGCAGAGAGGCTTACAGAGGCCACCCCTCCATCACACACACCCCTGTCAAGTCACACACACCCCTGTCAAGTCACACACACCCCTAAGGATGCAGGCCACTTTTATTGTTGGTGTCAGTATGGAAAAACCCAGCAGTGGAACTGTAAATATCGTAGAGGGAGAGAGACCTCATAACTTTATTAGGACCCTCAATGAAACATTGTTAGAACAAATATGATATACGGATACATGCAGCACAACACAGCTCTTATTCAGGTCCTAATTATAAATAATTCACATTTCCTGTTGCTTCAGGAGTATTTTCATGTTGTAGCAAACTGGCTCAAATTATGACCCTACATCTGTATATGCATGGGAAACAGGAAATACTGGATGTGATTGTCCTGAAAGGTCACCAAGCTGTCTGACTCACTGTCAAAACACAGCGATAAAAGAGGACAAAAAAAGACACAAAATGTAACATACAACACACTCCTTCTTACGACAGCCCTCTCTCATTGTGTTGTTGGCCCTAGACTGCTGCTCTGTGTTTGTGTGGATTCCTTAGGGGTGTTGGCTGTGTGTGTTTCTCCATGAAGACACTCCTCTGTTTTAATGTGTTCTGGCGTTGGATCAGAGAGAGTGCGTAGAGCAGTTTGGAAATCTCGTGGTTAGAATGGAACATTGGGCTGGTGATATGTCGTCCCGAAGGATCACTTAAAACACTAAGACTGGGAGTTCTAGAACACTGACGCAAGAGGTTCTAAGTTGGCTTTTTGTTTTCTTCCTGACCTCTCTTGACCCCTCTGTCTCCCTGTCAGGTCCCAGCATGCCGATGGAGGGAGTGACCTCATAGTGTACCTGTAGAGGAGAACAAAGAGCCTGGCTAAACCCCTGGGAGCCCACACGCACGCTCACACGCACGCTCACACGCACGCTCACACACACAAAACATTGCTAAGACTTGCAGAGGGCAAAGAAAAATGCCCAGGATGGTACCACAATATCTCCATGGTAACATAGGCCATACATACTATTATAAACTGCATCATAATTAGTCACTCAAATGGAGAAATGAAGACGACACGGAAGTTTGGATTTCAACAAAACCGTCTTTAATTCACTGGTACTGTTTATAAAATCAGCAAGTCCGCTTTGATGCCAACTTAAACGTGGTGTGGGAGTGTGCTGTGTGTATGGATCTGTGGTTTGTGCAGGTACCTGTGTGTGTGTGTGTGTGTGTGTGTATGTGTGTGTGTGTGTGTGTGTGTGTGTGTGTGTGTGTGTGTGTGTGTGTGTGTGTGTGTGTGTGTGCGTGTGTGCGTGTGTGTGTGTGTGTGTGTGAATTTGAGTGCATAATAAGGCAACATGCAGTCATTAGTTTCCATTGGTCTCAAAGAAATAACACACACAAACACACACTCTGTCCCAGGCTTGTTCTGAGTGGCTGAGATGGTTGATGACAGGAGCAGCTGTCGTTAACCATTGACTCTTGTTGTGGGAATCAAAAATCAAATTTAAAATCCATTTCCCAGCATTCCCTGTGTGGGATGCTCTTCTATGACAACCCCCTGTCTGTCTGACTATTGCTCGGTGGTATTACTATGACAACCCCCTGTCTTTCTGACTATTGCTCGGTGGTGTTGCTATGACAACCCCATGTCTCTCTGACTATTGCTCTGTGGTGTTACTATGACAACCCCTTGTCCGTCTGACTATTGCTCGGTGGTGTTACTATGACAACCCCCTGTCTGTCTGACTATTGCTCGGTGGTGTTACTATGACAACCTCCTGTCTCTGACTATTGCTTGGTGGTGTTACTATGACAACCTCCTGTCTCTCTGACTATTGTTCAGCGGTGTTACTATGACAACTCCCATCTGTCTGACTTTTGCTCGGTGGTATTACTATGACAACTCCCGTCTGTCTGACTATTGCTCGGTGGTGTTACTATGACAACTCCCATCTGTGTGACTATTGCTCGGTGGTGTTACTATGACAACCCCCTGTCTGTCTGACTATTGCACGGTGGTGTTACTATGCCAACCCCTGTTTGTCTGTCTGACTATTGCTCGGTGGTATTACTATGACAACCCCCTGTCTGTCTGACTATTGCTCGGTGGTATTACTATGACAACCCCCTGTCTGTCTGACTATTGCTCGGTGGTATTACTATGACAACCCCCTGTCTGTCTGACTATTGCTCGGTGGTGTTGCTATGACAACCTCATGTCTGTCTGACTATTGCTCGGTGGTATTACTATGACAACCCCCTGTCTGTCTGACTATTGCTCGGTGGTATTACTATAACAAGGAATTTTCCCTTCACAACATCAGGATCCACAGGTATCGCGTTCTGCTTTCATCCCTTCCAACCCTGCAAGCAGACCCAGGGCAGAACTAGACCCAGACTACACCCAGGCTAGACCAAATCCATTGTAAAGTACTGCATATATTGATAGCTTCTGTTGTTATGTGATTCCCAGTCTTTGCAGGAACTTTCTTCCTCTCATGTCATTTCTAACAAGGGACACACTAACTAACAGAACACCTGTATTGCTTTCTGGCATGTCTCAAACACACTCTAACACACACATACCCAAACACATGCACACACACACACTCTGTTCATTGCACGGGTCCCTACAGCAGCCTCTCGTGGACAGAACACTCCTGAACTGCCCTACTATCTGACGAGTCTAACACACACACACACACACACACACACACACACACACACACACACTACAATCAGATATGATCTCTCTGTGGTTCTGTCATCCTGAATAATCATCGCAGCTGTCTGCTGGCTGGAGTTTCTTTTCGGATTTCGACGTATTATGGCTGAACGTCTATTTGTGCCGCATTAATTCCGCGGCTTGCTGGAACAATTGTGGTGGCGTAGTAATCTGAACCGCACGCTCTGAGCATAACAAGGTCACGCCCAGATCTGGTCAATCCTTCTTCTTCTCTTTTGATGAGCACCAGCGAAGGCATATATCCACACACCTGGGTCCTTTTCAGACATCTATCTTAGTGATCCGGCTGATAACATCTACCCTGTGTGTGTGTGTGTGTGTGTGTGTGTGTGTGTGTGTGTGTGTGTGTGTGTGTGTGTGTGTGTGTGTGTGTGTGTGTGCGCGCAGGTCTCTTGATAGGGTATTGGGAGGTGTGAGGGAGAATATAACACCTGGGGTAACAACATGACAGCAACAACACAAAGGCGGGGAGCTACACGGGGCAGAACACAGTGGGGGGGGGGGGGGGGGGGGGGCAGAAGAGGGTCTCATGGGGTATCAGGAGGTGTATAGAGTTATCTGGAAGAGTCTGTATCTGGTTTGGTTCCATAAAGTCACAAAAAAATAAATAGAACATCTGGAAGTCTGGAACAGCAGGGCGAGGGACCAACGGAGGGCTGGGGAGAAGAGAGGGACTAGTAACCGCCCTGAGAGAGAGAGAGAGAGAGAGAGAGCGGGAGAGAGAGAGAGAGAGCGACAGAGAGAGAGAGAGAGAGAGAGAGACAGCGAGAGAGAGAGAGGGAGAGAGGGGGAGAGAGAGAGAAAGAGAGAGAGAGAGATGGGGGAGAGGGAGAGAGAGGGAGAGAGAGAGGAGGGGAGAGGGGGAAGAGAGAGAGAGGGGGAGAGAGGGAGAGAGAGAGAGAGACAGAGAGAGAGGGAGAGAGGGGGAGAGAGAGAGAGAGGGGGGGGGGGAGAGAGGGAGAGAGAGGGGGGGAGAGAGGGGGGAAGAGAGAGAGAGGGGGAGAGAAAGAGAGAGAGGGGGGAAGAGAGAGAGAGAGAGAGAGAGAGAGAGGGGGAGAGAAAGAGAGAGAGGGGGGAAGAGAGAGAGAAATAATCAATAATGATGTCATGATATCACCGTTTTCTGCATAAAGAAAACAGAAATAGTGTGGTTGCTTGTCACTTACTTCTCCTCCTTCTCCTCCCTGCTCCATTCCTCCATATTCTGCCTACAGAGAGAGACATTTTACATTAGAGTAACCTTGCCTGAGACCTGATGACTTGGGTTAGCTCCTAGACCTGGTCTCTAGGCTTTAGCTCACTGGGCTAGCACAATCGTACGGCGTACAGACACCCTGGCTTCAAACCGAGTAGGTCACAGCTACATCAAGCACATTATCGCTTATGTCATGCTTATGACAGGCTTATGACAGGCTTATGATAGGGTTGAGTACGACACAGGGCCATTCAGTCCCAGTCTCTGGGCTGAAGTGTCTAATGAAGCAGAGGTTAGCATGAAGCAGAGGTTAGCATGGCATAGCTAGCATAGCAGATGTGATGTCACCCTCCTTGAGACCTGAAGTAATGTTGCGCCCACCCAACCAGAGGCATTATTTTTGTAGGCAGCGGTTAACAGGAGCAAGCTCTGTTATTTGGACTGTGCATCTTAGACCAGAGAGATCCACGCAGGGTAAGTTTATGCCTATGCTACGCTAGAGATGCATAGAGACAGTCTTAAGCTGTGTTATTTTCTATAGATACAGCATGGTTAGAGATGGTTATGGATAGAGTTAGGAGAGGGTTAGGGTAGGGTTTGGAGAGAGTTATGGAGAGAGTTAGGAGAGGGTTAGGGTAGGGTTTGGAGAGAGTTATGGAGAGAGTTAGGAGAGGGTTAGGGTAGGGTTTGGAGAGAGTTTTGGAGAGGGTTAGGAGAGAGTTTGGAGAGTTATGGAGAGAGTTAGGAGAGGGTTAGGGTAGGGTTTGGAGAGAGTTAGGAAGAGGGTTTGGAGAGGGTTAGGAGAGAGTTAGGAGATGGTTTAGAACATAGTTTAGGTCCTAACAGGACGCTAGCCAGTCAGTGTTTGAAAGCTCATTCGCCCTTCATATATGCACCTAGTAACAATATGTTAGGCTGAATCATGCAGCATTCGTTAGCCAGCCACCCCACCATAACTGGCTAACGAGCATCTGACCCCCCCTTCCCTCTCCTGTCCAATAGGCACCTCGTATACAGGCTGAGGCTCCTCCTACCAACAGAACACAGAGGAAACAAACACAACAACAACAAAGGGTTAGCAACACAACACCACCAACAACAACAACACCAACACAACACAACACCAACACAACACCAACAACAACACAACAACAACACCAACAACAACACCAACAACACAACACCTACACAAACACAACACCAACACAACACAACACAGCACAACAACAACACCAACACCAACACCAACACAACACCAGCACAACACAACACAGCACAACAACAACATCAACACAACACCCACAACAACATCAACACAACACCAACACAACAATAATAACATTACCAATACAACACCAACACCAACACTAACACAACACCAACACAACACAACAACAACACACAACACAACACAGCACAACGACAACACCAACACCAACACAACACCAGCACAACACAACACAGCACAACAACAACATCAACACCAACACCATCAACAACACCAACACAGCACAAAAACAGCAACAACACAAACACAACACAACAATAACAACACACCAACAACAACACCAACACAACACCAACACAACACCAACACAGCACAACAACATCAACACAACAACAACACCAACACAACACCAACACCAACACAACAACAACACCACCACAACAACAACACACAACACAGTACAACAACACACAACACAGCACAACAACACACCACCAACAACAACACCAACACAGCACAACAGCATCAACACAAAACAAACACAACATAACAACAACAACAACACCACCAACACAACACAACACCACCACCAACAACAGCAACACCAACACACAACACCAATAACAACAACAACAACACACCACCACACCACCACCAACAACAACACACCACCACACCAACACAAACACAACACCAACACACCAACAACAACATACAACACAACACCAACAACAACACACTACACCAACACAACAACAGCACACCAACAACAACACAACACCAACACAACACAAAAACAACACCAACACAACACAAACACAACAACAACAACACCAACACACAACACACCACCACCACCAACAACAACAACACACCAACAACAACAACAAAACCAACACAACAACAACACAACACCATGACAAACACAACACTAACACAACACCAACACACCAACAACAACAACAACACAGCACAACAACAGCATCAACACAACAACAACAACAACACCAACACAACACCACCAACACCAACGCAACACCAGCAAGAACAACAATGACAACAACACACCACCATCAACAACAACAACAGAACCAACACAACAACAAAACCAATGCAACACCAACACAAACACAACACCAACAACAACAGACAACACAAAACAATACCAACAACAACACACAACACAAACACACCAGCAACACCAACACAACAACAACACACCAACAACAACAACACAATACAAACACAAACACAACAACAATACCAACACAACACCACAACAACAACATCAACACAACCCAACGCCAACACAACACCAACACCAACACAACACAACAACACAACATAACAACAACACACAACACAGCACAACAACACACCACCAACAACAACACAAACACAAAACAAACACAACATAACAACAACAACAACACCACCAAAACAACACCACCAACAACAACAACACACCACCACACCACCAACACCAACACAACACCAACACAAACACAACACCAACACACCAACAACAACATACAACACAACACCAACAACAACACACTACACCAACACAGCAACAGCACACCACCAACAACAACACACCAACAACAACAACAAAACCAACACAACAACAACAACACAACACCAACAACAACACAACAACAACACCAACAACAACACCAACAACACAACACCTACACAAACACAACACCAACACAACACAACACAGCACAACAACAACACCAACACCAACACCAACACAACACCAGCACAACACAACACAGCACAACAACAACATCAACACAACACCCACAACAACATCAACACAACACCAACACAACAATAATAACATTACCAATACAACACCAACACCAACACTAACACAACACCAACACAACACAACAACAACACACAACACAACACAGCACAACGACAACACCAACACCAACACCAACACAACACCAGCACAACACAACACAGCACAACAACAACATCAACACCAACACCATCAACAACACCAACACAGCACAAAAACAGCATCAACACAACACAAACACAACACAACAATAACAACACACCAACAACAACACCAACACAACACCAACACAACACCAACACAGCACAACAACATCAACACAACAACAACACCAACACAACACCAACACCAACACAACAACAACACCACCACAACAACAACACACAACACAGTACAACAACACACAACACAGCACAACAACACACCACCAACAACAACACCAACACAGCACAACAGCATCAACACAAAACAAACACAACATAACAACAACAACAACACCACCAACACAACACAACACCACCACCAACAACAGCAACACCAACACACAACACCAATAACAACAACAACAACACACCACCACACCACCACCAACAACAACACACCACCACACCAACACAAACACAACACCAACACACCAACAACAACATACAACACAACACCAACAACAACACACTACACCAACACAACAACAGCACACCACCAACAACAACAACACAACACCAACACAACACAAAAACAACACCAACACAACACAAACACAACAACAACAACACCAACACACAACACACCACCACCACCAACAACAACAACACACCAACAACAACAACAAAACCAACACAACAACAACACAACACCATGACAAACACAACACTAACACAACACCAACACACCAACAACAACAACAACACAGCACAACAACAGCATCAACACAACAACAACAACAACACCAACACAAC